>NW_026896939.1:0-26641 GCF_033153095.1 Gastrolobium bilobum
GGAAAAGTTTCCTTAATGGCTTGCTCAACTACTATTTCATCTTGCTGCCCTTCATTAAGCCTAGACAAGTGATCAGCCACTTGATTTTCAGTTCCTTTCCTATCCTTAATTTCCATATCAAACTCTTGAAGGAGAAGAACCCATCTAATCAACCTAGGCTTGAAATCTTTCTTTTCCACCAAATATTTTATGGCAGAATGATCAGTATACACAATGACCTTGGTGCCTACCAAATAGGATCTAAACTTGTCAAAGGCAAACACCACAGCCAAAAGTTCTTTTTCAGTCACAGTATAGTTCAATTGGGCTCCATTTAAGGTTCGACTGGCATAGGATATAGAGTGGAAAACTCTATTTTTTCTTTGTCCTAAAACAGTCCCCACTGCCCAATCACTTGTATCACACATTAACTCAAAGGGTAGTGACCAGTCAGGGCCTATTATGATGGGAGCAGAAATTAATTTCTGCTTTAGCTCCTCAAAGGCTTTATGACAAGCCTCATCAAAATGAAAAGGGGTGTTAATTTCCAGCAAATGACTAAGAGGCTTAGAGGTTTTGGAAAAATCTTTTATAAATATCCTATAAAAGCCAGCATGCCCAAGGAAAGACCTTATCCCCTTTATCAACCTCTAACCCAGCCTTGGATATCCTATGTCCTAATACAATGCCTTCTTTCACCATAAAATGGCACTTCTCCTAATTTAGGACTAGATTGGTCTCCTCACATCTCTCAAGGACTTTTCCCAAATTTCTTAGACACTCTTCATAAGAGTCCCCAAAGACACTGAAGTCATCCATGAAGACTTCCACAAACTGTTCTATCATGTCAGTAAAAATGGCCATCATGCACCTTTGAAAGGTGGCTGGTGCATTGCACAGCCCAAAGGGCATTCTCCTAAAGGCAAAGATGACATAGGGACAAGTAAAAGTGGTCTTTGGCTGGTCCTCGGGGGCTAAGGCTATTTGATTGTACCGTGAATAGCCATCTAGAAAATAGTAATATTCCTTACTAGCTAATCTATCTAGCATTTGGTCAATGAAAGGCAAGGGGAGATGGTATTTCCTAGTGGCTTTGTTGAGTTTTCTGTAGTCCATACAGATCCTCCAACCAAGTGACAGTTCTAGTGGGTATTAATTCTTTTTTTTCATTTTCCACAACAGTGATCCCACCCTTTTTTGGGACACACTGTACTGGGCTAACCCAGTATGATCCCAGCATCCAGCCACTTAATAATTTCTTTTTTTACTACCTCCTTCATGATTGGGTTAAGCCTTCTTTGCTGCTCTCTAGAGCTGCTGGTTGGGTCAGTAAAAAGGATTTTATGTGTGCAATAGGAAGGGTTAATTCCTTTTATGTCTGCCCAAGACCAACCTATAGCCCTCTTAAATTTTTTTAAAACAGTCAGCAACTGTTCTTCCTCTAACACAGTGAGCAGATTGGATACTATAACAGGCAAGGTGTCTTTTTCGCCTAAGTAAGCATACCTAAGGTGATTAGGCAGAGGCTTGAGTTCTAATACAGGTGGCTCTTCAATTGAGGGTTTAGGAAGTTTTAACCCTCTCTTTGCTAATTCCAAGGACTCAAAATTTTTATTTTTCCAAACCATATCAGTTCTGGAATTTAACCACTTAACTACTTCCTTGGAATCAGTTTGACTGATTTCTAGACCCTCGAAACCAGAATTTTGTAAAGAGTCTAATGAAGACTCATGCAAAAATTTATCTTTGACCACATAGTCAATGATATCCATCCTAGAACACTTCTCTATATCCCTTGGATATTTCATGGCTTTCAAGATATTAAACTTGACTTGCTCTCCATTCACATTCATTGCTAACTCCCCCTCTTTTACATCTATGACAACCCCACCAGTGGCTAAGAAAGCCCTTCCCAAATTAATTGGAACCTCTCAGTCTTCCTCATTGTTTAAGATTATAAAACCAGCTGGGAGAATAAACTTATCTACCTTCACCAAGACATTCTCTACTTTCCCTTCAGGATAAACTAGGGACCTATCAGCCAACTGCAAGGTGACAGTGGTAGGATTTGGCTCTCCTACCTTTAGTTTTTTGTACACACTCAGAGGCATTAAATTGATACTAGCACCTAAATCACACAAAGCTCTTCCTATGTAATGGTCTCCTATGGTACATGGGATTGTAAAACTTCCTGGGTCTCCTAGTTTAGGAGGTATCTTACTAAGCAGATATTGACTGCTCTCTTGTGTAAGAGCAACAGTCTCAAACTCTTCTAGTCTCCTTTTTCTTGAAAGAATTTCTTTCATGAATTTCACATAAGTGGGCATTTGTTCCAATGCATCCACAAATGGAATGTTGACATGCAACTGTTTTAGGAGGTCTAAAAATTTCCTAAACTGATTATCTTGTTTCTGTTTTTGTAACCTTTGAGGAAAAGGTGGTGGGGGTCTATTTTTGACAACTGGTGTCTCAACATTTGACTTGGTTGCTTGACCCTTTGGCATGGACTTCTCCATGGAAATATTCGTTAAAGGCTCATCTATAGGGGTCTGATTGTCAGATTCAACCAAAATGGGCAAGGTGTCACTATGCGCAGCCCCTTGGGGGCTGTCATGAACAACAGAATTCTGAACAGGTTCAAAATTTGCATCTTTTTCTTTTTGCATGTTCTCCTCTTCTCTTTTTTTTATTGTGGAGATTTACAGATCTTCCATTTCTGAGCTCTATCATATTGCATTGCTCTTTATTTCTCCTAGGCTCTTCAGTGTTACTAGGCAGGGTACCAGGGGGTCTGGTATTCATAGTGTTTGCTAAATGGCCTAGTTGAGATTCTATATTCCTCAAAGATGCAGGAATACTTTGGATAACAGCTTCCAAACTGTTCTGCTTAGTCTCATTCTTAACCAAATATTCCCTTAACAAAGCTTCTAAGGAAGAAGGTGGAGCAATAGGCATCTCACTAGGTTGAACAACAGCTTGCTGCCTTGAAGTTTGTTGGTAGTTCTGGGGTGGGAAAATGCATTTTGGTTTGGGCATTAGAGGGGCCAGCTTGCTGCCCTTGCCCTTGGAAATATTGAGGCTGTTGGTTCTGCCTCCATCCTTGATTAAAATTAGTGGAAAAATTATTTTGGTTCCTATTTTGGTTCCCCACATAATACACAGATTCTGGGTTGGATGGGCAGCTACCAAACAAATGGGGCCCACCACAGCAAACACAAGTTTCACCTGTGTTCACTGCATTGACTTGAGGTTGGGTCACTGGCACTTGTGGTGTAGGTATTGGAACTTGAGGCTGAGACAATTTTACCTCAATGGCTTGTCCTTGGGATCTCACCAAAGTGGACAGTGCATCAAACTTGGCTGAAAAGGCTGTTACAAGATCTATTTCATGTAAACCAGCCACTCTCCTAGACTGATTTCTCTCTTCAGGCCATTGGGCATAATTTTGAGTCATTTGTTCTAACAACTCATGGGCTTGGTTGAAGGACATGGTCATAAACATGCCATTAGCAGCAGAATTTGCTAAGGCTCTGTTTTGAGTATTCAGTCCATTGTACAGGGTCTGTAACACTGCCCAAGAGGGTAAACCATTGTTGAGGCATTGCTTAAGAAGGAGTTTGTACCTCTCCCACACATCCACTAAGGTCTCACCATCCTTCTGTATGAAGTTGGTGATATCACATCTAGTTTGCACTTTCTTGTTAGATGGGAAAAATTTCATGATAAATTTTTCAGCTAGTGTGTGCCAATTAGTTATGGAGTTGGATGGAAGGGAGTTCAACCACTCTTTGGCTTTATCAGCCAGTGAGTGAGGGAAGAGCTTTAACCTCAGCATATTATCTGAGATGTTAGGATTCCTAAAAGTGTTGGGCACTTCTATAAAATTCCTAAGGTCTTTGTGTGGGTCTTCCATCAACAGACCATGGAACTGCCCCATGTTTTGGAGCATGGTGAACATCACCGGTTCTAGCTTAAAGGGCACTCCATTCACAGGTTGGGCAATGCTTGGATCTAATTCATCCAAAACAGGTATGATGAAGTCCATCATGGACCTTTCATTGTCATCTATTACAGGTGTGTTCTCTATCCTTGCAGGTCCTCCTACCCCATCATTCCTATTTCCATTTCCTAAATCATCCATCATCTCTACAAAATCTGGAATTGGGATTTGCCTATGGGCTCTTCTCCTAACTCTAAAGGTTCTTTCAGGTTCTGGATCAAAAAAATCTAAGAACGGGTGTGGAGTTGCACTCATGCACCCTTTTTAACTAAAAAAAATGAACCTAACTAACTAAAACAACTTAGATTACTATTTAGTTTTGTGTAATAAAAAAATTAAACAAACAAGAACCTGCAAACAGAAAAGTCCCAAAACAGTTCACAATAATATTCTCAACCAAACAGAATTGTAACACAGTACTAATAAATCCAAAATAATCGAATGAGTCTAATAATAAAAAACTGAAACTACAAAATTACAAAACAAAATACTAGCTATGAAACAACAGAATAGAAAATTAAAGGACATAAAATAAAACAGAATATGAAACAAAACAACAATTTTAATCTACCAATATTCACGAACTACAGTAATATTTACTAAAACAATATTGAAACATAATTCAAATTAAGCTAAACTAAAAACAACAAAAATAAGCAGTTCAGAAATAGCAAGCACACAAAGAAATCTGATCATGTACGCCTCGATCCCCGGCAACGGTGCCAAAAACTTGTTGCCTTGCTAACAGTTATGCAAGTAATGCGCGCAAGTATACGCGACAACAAGTAGTATAGGGCTTTAGTGAGTCGCAGTTATCGTTCCCACAAGGATCTTTGCGTTCTAACTTGAAATAAATTGGTAATTGATATAGGAACTAAAAAAAAAAATTAATTTCTATGACTATTTTAAACTAATGTACTGAAAGTGTTTTTGTGGAGAGTTTCTCTTTTTAAAACAGTGAACTTAGTTGGTGAAAGGATCTTTTGAACTATAGCCTAGAAAAAAGAACTTAATTAAAAGACTTGTAAAATATTTTTTTTAATGATTTTCTTTTAAGTTTTGAAACAGACAAATAATTTCAGATTTGGATAAAAATAACAAGTGACAAAAATTGGTTTCAAAACAGAGTTTGGAAGTGAGTTGGGTGTCAATTTCCCCTTCCCTCATTTGTCATTAGGATGCTTTAACAAAGAACAAAAATTGCTCCCAGCTTAACGAAAATATTAAGGTAATTGTTGTTTCCCAACAACAGTTTTCTTCCACTGACAACAGTTGGCATATCCCTATGTCACTGTTGTCATAGGATCTTGAAGAACCATTTTCACAAGTTACATGGGGGTAACTTCATCCCTGAAGCCATACCCATTGAGAGATTTTTTTCTCTCAACTTTCCATGTGCTCACAGTGGGGTCTAGTGTGAGTTATTTCCCAATAATCTCATACCACTAAGAGCTGACTATGTGTGATCATCACATAACAAACTCAGCAATAAACATGCACAGTAAACAAGCTGAAAAACAACCCTGTAAACATTAAAACATCATCTAATAACAGTGAGTTCCGGGTACTTTTTCAACCCAACTCTCAAAAAAAATTAGCTCATCACCACAGGTTGATGAGCTAACATACAACAAGATTTCATAAAAACAGAAACTTTAAAATGTACTAAAAATAAAAACTCAGGAACTATCAACAGCCGATAGTCCTGAAACAGTGCTCATAAAAGATTACAAACAGAAAAATGCTAAGGAATGGAAAACATAAAACCTAAATTTTTTTCCCAAAGAGCAGAAAAATAAAATTAAGCAAGAGAGGGAGAGAGAAAAGATAAAGATCCCCCTACAAATGCTTTTTTCCCTTTTTTATAGCTGACTCCTAAATCACCCCTCCAAACGTACGCTCCTTGCTCCAATCGATCGTGGGTGTCCCTTGTACGATTCAGCAACGCATCACAAAAGCAGCTCCAGCCACTAACGACCTCCAGCTCATCACTTGTTTGGAGTTTTCTGAGTCATCAACCGAATCGGGTAGGGTTGTGTTGTGGGTTGGTTCGGTTCAAAAACTGGACCGTGATGGAAGGCTAAGGTTCTTTGTCTAGGATGAAAATCAGAGGGTGTTTCGGTTTATTTGCTCAATTCCAAGAAGAAACCGTGATGGATGGTGAGGGCTTGAGATGGATTTTACACGATGGTCTGTGCTAGGGCTTTTTCTTTTCTCTTTCTTCACGATTCTGATCTGTCTCTTGTTTCCCTTTCTTTCTTTTTTTTTCTTCTTTGCTTCTTTCCTCCTTGGGCCATTGATTGATTTAATTGCCTCCGGCCCAATTCTTTTCTTTCCTCACTTTGGGCGTTTCGGGCTACTGATCAGCAAGGGAATGGCCTAATTCTTCTTCATTCCTTTTTGCAAGGAAGAATTAACAACAATTGGGCCTGAAACACAAAAAAATCAACCCATTAACATTTTTAACCAACAAAAGACAATTTACACAAAGTAGGGGTATTTTCTTCACAAAATCAATTCATTTCCCTTCATTTGCAATATAAATCGTATGTTCTAAGTCTCAATTAAGAGACTTATCATTACCCATCATTACAAACCCTCGAAAACCGAAAAGCCAACTTTCCCTTCAAAAGACACGTGGCAACTCTGAAAGTTGCTAAGGAGTCATGTGTCCTACCAGTTAGTCAGACCGCCAGACACCAAGCTCTCCTCCAGATCGCCAAGATTCCTAATGTCCAATCGTACCGCCAAGGAATCATGTGACCTACTAGTTAGTCAAATCGCCAGACGCCAAGCTCTCATCCAGATTGCCAAGGTTCCTAATATCTCATCGGACCGCCAAGGAATCATGTGACCTACCAGTTAGTCAGACCGCCAGACGCCAAGACAATCTACCTTGACACCAAGCTGCGCTGTTACCAAGCTGGGGGGCTCCAGTTCCAGATGGCCCATTTCTATACAGCCCAATGACTTGAGCCTAAGCCTTCTCCCTCCCTCCATGTTAGCCCTACCAACCCTCCATACATTTTGCCCCCAAGGCGACTGCACCCCTAGGTGAGACACCAAGGAGGGATTCTAATCCCATGGGAGACCACCCCAGACACTATAAATAGTAACCTCCAGCATCATACATTGACATCGCCGAAGCAGAGACTGTATCACTGCTATTACAGCAGTGTCAGCCTCCCTTAGCTGATCCAAAGGAGGGTTGACCCCCACTCATCAACCCATGCAGAGCAGATATCTCATCCCTCTATAAATACCTCCCCCCATTAGAAGGAGAAGCATTTTATGTATCGTTACTCTACCCATAATCCTTGGATGCTTGACTTGGTGCCCCGGCGAGGCGCACCTGACACAATGTGACTTGGTGCCCGAGGAGAGGAGGTGCGCGGGGTGGTGCAGGACTTGGCGTGGTGCACCGGAGGCTTCCCGAGCGGGAAAAGATGATTCAATTATTCAAAGAGTATCTAGATGTCTTTGCATGGACTCACATAAAATTCCCTTGTACCCAGATGTTGAACCAAAAAAGCAGAAGTTAAGGAGGATGCGTCCAAATATATCCCTAAAAATTAAAGAAGAGGTGACAAAGTTGTTGGAGGCAGAATTTATAGAAGTCTCAGTATACCCAGATTGGGTAGCCAACGTGGTAGCCAACGTAGTGCCTGTGCCTAAAAAGGATGGAAAAATTCGGGTGTGTGTAGACTACAAGGATTTAAATAAAGCTTGTCCGAAGGATGATTTCCCACTTCCTCAGATTGATGTGCTTGTTGATAATACAACCAAGTATCATACATTCTCATTCATGGATGGATATTCAGGGTATAATCAAATCCTCATGGATGTCGATGATAAAGAAAAAATCGCTTTTATTACTCCTTGGGGACATTTAGATACAGAATGATGTCATTTGGACTAAAGAATGCAGGGGCTACTTATCAGCGCGCTATGGTTGCATTATTCCACGACATGATGCACAAGGAGATTGAAGTGTATGTGGATGACATAGTTGCTAAGTCAAAAGAAGGGGAAAGTCATGTGACAGTCCTGCAAAAGTTGTTCGAATGACTCAGGAAGTACAAGTTGAGATTGAACCCTAGCAAATGTGCTTTTGGTGCATCCTCAGGAAAGTTGCTCTGTTTCATTGTTAGTAGAGAAAGAATTCGGGTGGATCCGGAAAAAGCTAAAAGCAATACGAGATATGCCTGCTCCTAAATCAGAGCGAGATGTGAGAAGCTTCTTGAGACGACTCAATTATATTGCTAGATTCATTGCAAACTTAATTAGCACTTGTGAGCCTATCTTTAAGCTATTGAGGAATAATCAACCAGGGAAGTGGGATGAAGATTGTCAGAAGGCGTTCGACAGAATAAAGGTTTACTTGTTGAACCCCCATATCTTGGTACCGCCAACACCAGGTCGCCCTTTGATTTTGTATTTGACTGTACTGCCTACCTCCATGGGAGCAATGCTGGGGCAACATGATAAGTCAGGTAAAACAGAGCAAGTTGTGTACTACATTAGCAAGAAGTTCAATGAATGTGAGGTTCGCTACATGGCGATCGAGAAGACATGTTGTACTCTAGTGTGGAGCTCAAAAAGACTACGGCAGTACTTGTTTATTACACCACTTGGTTGATATCTCGAATAGATCCCTTGAAGTATATATTTGAAAGCCTACACATTTCTTTAAGAGTCTCAAAATGGCAGATGATATTGTCAGAATTTGACATTCAATATGTGACTCGAAAGTCAATCAAGGGAAGCACAGTTGCAGATCACCTAACTGAGAATCCCCTTGAAGATGACCAGTCGATGTCGTTTGAAATCCCAGGCGGGGAAATACTGGAAGTGGAAGAAGATGAGATTGAGGAAAATGCATGGAAAATGTATTTTGATGGGGCAGTTAATATGCACGACAGTGGCATAGGAGCAGTGGTCATTTCACCAACCGACAAGCAATACCCGGTGGCCATCAAGTTGGACTTTGAATGAACCAATAACATTGCAGAATATGAGGCTTGTGCAAGCGGTTTGCGTCTTGCAATCGATTTAGGAGTGAAACAGTTGGAAGTATTTGGGGATGCATCGCTTATCATTTATCAAGTGAGCGGTGAGTGGCAGACTAAATATGTGAAGTTGGTGCCTTACCAAAAGTACTTGGGAAGAAAATTAGTGTTATTCTTCACAAATTATTTTTTTTCATTTTTTAATATTTGGGACAAAATTAGGTGTTGACACACACACACACACTTAATTTTTTTTCTCAATCTTTTCGTATCTTTCCTTTTGATTCATCTACCACCGACCCCAATTAGTTTGGGATAAATGTGTTATTGATATTGATGTTGAACTTTTCAATAAATTATAACCATTGGATTGACGAAAATCAACAGTTAAAATTTGGTGTCAAACTTTTTAGTTTGATACCAATGTCAAAAGATTATATATATATATATGGGGAGGGATCTTTTGACTCTAGAGTAAGTTGTACCTCATCTCAACCGTTGATTTTCGTCCATCTAACGGTTATCTATAACAAGTAATTAATTATTTATTTCAAATAAATAATAACCGTTAGATGGACGGAAATCAATGATTGAGATGGAGAGTAAGAGTTGTAAGTCTTACTCTATAGTCAAAAGATCCCTCCCCTATATGGGGAGTATATATATATATATATATATATATATATATATATATATATATATATATATATATGGGAATAACATCTGTCATTTTAAAGGATATAAGGTTATATCCTTTTAGATCCTAACCGTTGATTTCTATCCATTAACGGTTTTAATTTATTGAATTAAAATTATTAATTAATTAATAATACATTTGGCCCATTAAGTTTGACCCAATAGATTATAACCGTTGATTGACGGAAATCAACGGTTAGGATCTGAAATGATATAAGCTTATATCCTTTAAAATGATAGATGTTATTCCCTATATATATATATATATATATATATATATATATATATATATATATATATATGGGAAAAATATTTTTGCAGTTAATCCAGATAAGTTATCTGCATTTATTCCCAAAACGACGTTGTTTTGGTATTGAAATCTTAAAAAATTATAAATATAAAGACTATTATAACTCTGAAATAAATTAAAATTACAAAAATATCCTGATTTTCGCCCCAAAACGACGCTGTATTGGGCTTACTGCAAATAACTTATTTGCAGTAACTGCAGAAAAAGCGAACCATATATATATATATATATATATAATGTTGAAAATTCAAGTGAGTGATAAAAGTTTCACATCAAGAAGGATTGAACTAATATGATATATAAAAGTGAAAAGACTCGTAGAAGATTTTGGATTAAGATGAAGTATTAAATTCATTTATTGTGGATTTATTATTTAGGCCCATTGGTGTATGAAGTGTAAGAAATTGAAGTATGTTATCTATGACATTAGCGAGACTCACCCCTTAAACATATATATACACCATATAACACAATCTGATTGCTCTTTAAATCTCATGACTGTGACCGGTCAAAATGCCGTAGACAATGTAACATTTCCTGAGCTTGAGCAGTATCTGATGTTAAGCCTAAAATCCCAATGTTGCTAGACCAAAGCACAATTCCACAGCAACAATGGTTGCCCCAATTTCATATAACCTTCAACTAAAGTGGGTTGAAATAAGATTGGCGGGTAGCATAACCGGCCGTTAAAAAAAAAAAACTTTGTAGAATAATTAATGAAATATGTATTTTTTATTTTGAAAGTTAAAAATTAAAGAACAAAAAATAAAAATAACTCAGATATATTCTTTAAATTTGATTCTAAAAACTAAAAAACAGTTATAATTTTTAAAAAATATTTTTATAATACAAGTATTATCAAACAAGTTTTTTTTTTTAAATAAAGAAACTATTTTCGAGAACTGAATTCAAATAGATGCTACATATTCCCTCTGAAACACGGACTCGTTATTTTTTGTGAATTATGCGTGTCGGACACATGGTCAATATTTTGGGACACGTGATCAACTCTCCGATACGTTTTTTCGACACGCAGTCAATTTTTTTCGACACGTGGTCAACGCTCGGACACTTTTTTTTTTAGTTTTAATTTTATTTTATTAACTAAAAATAAAAAAATAATTTATAAATCAATTTTTTTCTGTTATGAAATTTGACATGAAAAATTAACAAGGTACGAAAAATTATTTTTGTTTATATTTATGTTATAAAATTTTAATACTTGATTGATTATATGACTTATTATGAACTGTTATATCTATTAAATATAAATTATATTATATATATTAAAAATATTATTTAATATCAAAACGTGTCCCAATGTTTTGAAATATGTCATTTTTTAGAATTAACGTGTCGACATGTCTCGTGTCCCATGTCAGTATCCGTACATTATAGCATATCGCTACTCGAAACGAAATGGTTGGTGGACTTTATTTAGGTTACAAGCCACTAGTCTTTTTATGTCTTTTCGTATTCTTATTCATTTTAGACTTAGGAATTGGAAAGTATTAAGTCAATGTGGAAGGAAAGTGCATTTCATCTTTGGGGCAGTGTTCCCTTGTAGCAAGCATTCAGGTAAAAATCACTTCCGATCCAAAGTTGAGACCTTGTCCATCAGTGTTTGACTCAAGTCCTCTGCGTGAATGGAGGGTAGTTGATTTGGTCTTGTGTCTGAGGTACGAGGCTCTCACTCTAATTTGGAATTTTGGGCTAACAACCCAATTGGAACTTCAGTGCTCTTTATGATTCTTTGACGTACTGGTCACACTATAAAAGAAGCACTTCCCTTAAAAATAAAAATAAAAATTGCGTTGGACAGAATCTTCCATAGTGCCACTACATCATTCTGTTGGAATGTTAATGCGATGGTCTACTTTCAACAAAGGTGAGCGTGCTGTTACGAAGCAATAATACCATGATAGATATGTTAATAGAAAGAAAAAAAATAGTAATCATTTTATGGTATATTATTATAAGGTTTAATGTTTTTCATATTATAAGAGATAAAATTATTTTCTAAATGCATATAAAAATATGTGAGATTCATGATTTTTTTTCTCTCTTCTTTTCATATGAATTTATATGAATCCTATACACTTTTATGTATGTATAGAAAATAAAATTATCTCGAGAAATATTAAATTCATCATTCTAATAATCATATGCTGATGTGATGTATATGGTTTTCTATCCCCTTTTTAAAACCGTGGATATCTGCCGAAGTTTTGTTCGTATTGGAGCAATTACTAATTGAAAAATTGAAAACTTAAAAAGGTGAATTTTATAAACAAAGTGGATCGATAAGCTCAACATCACTACCCTTTGAATTTATAACAAATTATGAATGAATATATATTATTTTAAAGGGAAATAATTTTATTGTAGAAAGAAGGGTTATCTTATATAGTAAAAATAAAGGAAAATAGTTTTCTTATATTGTAAGAAAAAATTTATCTCATGTAGTAGAAAAAAAATTATGAATGGAACCTACAAGTAAGAGGAGAGAGAAAAAATAGAAATGAGACCCACATCTCTTTTGTGTGTGTAGAAAATTGGTTTTTCTTATGTAACATGAGATAAATATAACTCAAAAATAAAATTCTAAGTAGAACCCACATATAAGAGAAGAGAAAAAAATAAAAATAGAATCCACTTAATTTTTTTTGCATGTAAAAAATTTATTTCTTTTATACAATATAAGAGAAATATAACCCAATTTTAAATATGGGTCACTTGACCAAAATTTTGATGCAGAAATGTTTTGACTGGTTTGCGTCACGAAGCTTTTCTCAGCCCCACCTAAAAGATGGGCTTGACTTGAGTCGTGAAACACAGGCCTGACGTAAGCATGTAATTAATTGTCAGATTAATTTAATGATATATAAATAATATAATAAAAAATAACGAGAGAGGATCGTGAATGTATGATCAAGATCAATGATTAATATGAGATTTGTACATTTGTGGTGGTATATAAAACAGATGCTATAGGAATAACAAATCAGCGTACACTGCCATGGAGGCGCAAAATCAAAGGGTTCGGAAGATGTGTACATGAAAAACTAAAATCATCTAATATTCTAAAGAAAATTCATTCTTTAGCAAGTATGCTCATGTGTCACTTTTTTCTTCACTTTTAGTTTTGTATTCACATTATAAAATATTTAAAACCTTTCTTTCTTTGGTAAAAAAAGAATAAAAGGAAAAATATTAAATAAAATCAAATTTGTAATTAAATTCAATTGAGAAAATATGTTAACAATTATTGGTGGTAGACAACTCATTTAATGTTCCTCTACTTTCTGCATTGGAATTTCCAAATTAATAATATCTCACTACTTTCTGAAATCTTGATTTTGAATTTTTAATTTTAAATTTGAATTTGAATTTTAAAGGGTGGGAAAACATTTGAACAATTGTTGGTGGCAGACAACTCATTTCTCTTATATTCTTCATGTCCATACATAATTTGTTTCGCATTGTTGTTGTTGTTCTTTAATTTATGTCTGTTCTTGACAAATATGCTTACCGTGATGATGTGAGTGATGAGTTGGATATGAATAATACTACTTTGACCCTCATAAAATCATCTTCTATTTCTTCAAAGAATGTTGGAAGTGTGCCAGATGCTAGACCAGTGCAACCAACAACATAGTTTCAAAGCAATTTTTCTTTTAGGAATTTTTTGCTTTAATTATCACTATTAATTTACCCTTCTACTTTTTTTAATTTTGTTTGTGCCTATTGTATAAGTGTCTAGCCTAATTCAATGTAATTAGGCATTGAAAAGCTTTGTTTTGCAAACTCATATTAGAATATGAACTAGAAGAGAAATTGATGGCTCTTCAATTCCAAAAGATAATAGAAGCATATGAAGCTTTTTATCTTCTAATTAAATTTATCATAATTAGTCTCGAAACCAACCTCCTTTAAAAAAAAGTGAATATTGCAGAATGTTTTTTTAAAAAAAAAAACAATTTGAAAACATAATACAAAAAGAGAAAATAATTTCGTACAAGTAATTTTTAAAAAAAATATTTAACATACATATTTTTAAAAATATTGAATCATTTTTTTATGATTAATATCTCATTACTTTTTTAAATTTCAAAATTCAAGCTTGATATATGTGGAAAAAGAGTTCAACATTAATTGGTGAAAATTATTTTTATTTATATCCCACTACTTTTTTGAAATTCGAATTTCGGGTGAAAAAAGAGTACAACAATTTTTAATGGTAGACAAATGCAATATTATATATTTATTGAAAAATATATTATTATGGTTAGGTTTAATAATTTTTATTTTTATGTTATTTGAGCTTAATTTATTCGGTCAATTAAAAATGATATATTATTTACAAAAGCCAACATGTTATTAAAATAATATTAAATTTTAACTTATATATAATAATAATTTTAAATTTAAATTTAAATTTAATGTTTAGTATTTATTCAACATTTAATGTTTCTTAAGTGCAAAGATATATATATATATATATATATAATAAATGTAAATTTAATATAAAATTATAGATCAAATGAAAAAATATTTAAAATTAAGAAAAAATATATGCATGGTTGTTAAAAAATAAAATAAATATTAAATTTAAATGCAAAAAAAAAAAACGACACATTTATACAATAAAGAAAATAAAAAAATAACTTAAAAAGTTAATACAAAAAGAGAAAAAAATCCGTACAATTATTTTCTTAAAAAACAATTAACATAAATATTTTATATATATGTATATCTAATATAAAAATTATAAATTAAAAGACAATTTTTTTTTGAATAATATGTATAATTAATAAAAAAAATAACATCTATCATTCCGTACAAAAAAAAATATAAAAATTTAATCACAATAAAAATGAATGACCATTCTGTGACCACTGACCATCAAACTCCTGCATCGTAAAACGATGTTTGTCATTAAGTTTATACACACTATGTTTCTCATTATTTTTTACATGGAAAACTGTTAAGCCTATTGATAATATTATTTATTATATGTATTGGGGGGAAATATTTAATGGTTATAATTAAAAAAAAAATTAAATTTGAATTTTGAACTTGATAGTTGGAAAAAGAGTATAAAGCAAAAACTGAAATTATCAAAAATTAGAATTTGATTAGACAGAGTATTCTAATTATGTTTTTTCTAATGACCGTGTTTCTAATATATATATATATATATATATATATATATATATATATATGTATACCTTTTAATTATGTTTTTGTTTAAATAATAAAATATTCGATTATATTAAATGCATTTCAATTCAATTCACCAAATATTCGATTTAGTAGAATACTATTTTGTATCAACTCATATTTGTTCATTATATTTTTGTTACAAATATAAAAAAATATGCACAATTAAAATAAATGAATTTAAATTTTAAATTTAATAAAAAATAAAAAATGACATTTATCATTCTGTAAATAATAAATAATGAAATTTAATCTCTAAAAAAAAGGTTTTAATTTAATATATAACAAACAAGTTAAAGTGACATTCTTTTGATGTAAGAGTATAAATAACACAATTTTATATGTCGTAAATAAAAACTAGAATCTATTACTTGGAGAATGTGCACATCTTTCTATCCATGTTTCCCACTATTTTCTATATGAAAAATTATTACGCTTATTAATAATATTTTTTTTGGTAATCTAGCTTATTAATAATATTAATTATTATGTCTATTGGGTGAAAATATTTAATATTTAATATTTAATATTTAAATTTTAAATTTTTTAAATTTGAAAAGTGAAAAAAGAGTTCAGCATTTAACATTTCTGTAATGGGAAAAAGATTTATATTTAAAAAATTTGAATTTATATAAAATTATAGACTAAATAAAAATTATTTAAAATTATATATTTATATAAAAAATAAGAAATGACGAATTTATACTTTAAAAAAATATTTATTAAAATTTTAACTTAAAAAAGTAATACAAAAAGAGAAAAAACTTCTATACAAATATTTTAAAAAATATATATTTAACATAAACATTTTAAATATACATGTATAACAAATTTAAAAAAACATATAAAAATCACAAATTAATACAAAAGAATTTAAAATTTAAATATAAATAAAAAATAAAATGACCTATATCATTCTGTAATTTTTTTTTATAAAAATCCAAAAATTATAAAAATGAAAATTTTAATTTAGTATATAAGAAAGAAATTAAACTTTCATTTTTTATTGCAAGAGTATAATTAACACAATTTTCTATATCGTGAATGAGTAACTAAAAGCTATTACTTGGAAAAAGTGCAGAACCTTCTGTAGATATTTTTCACTACTTTTTGTATGAAAAAGTCCAACACAACGTTTTTTGGGGCAGAAATCATGGTGTTTTTGTAATGTTAATTTATTTCAGGGTTATTATAGTCTTTATAATTATAATTTTTTAATCTTTCAATCCCAAAACGACGTCGTTTTGAAAGTAAATGCAGATAACTTATCTGCATTAACTGCAGAAATATTTTTCTGATTTATTATTATGTAATTAAACTAACGAATGGTCTTTTTATATTACCTTATTCAACTATAAAGTGTTTGATAGAATATTAAACATATGAATTCAAATATTTTCCAACTCTTTATCTCTTATATTTGTCACAAATACACATACCAGAAAGAGTCGGTTTAAATACAATTGTACAAAATATAGATATATAGTAATCAAGATGCAACTATAACAACAATTTTATGTTGATAAATATAAAAACATATTACATGCTGATATAAAATGCTGACAGTTAGAGGTGACAAACTGAGCCCGGCCCGAAGGGCCAGCCACCAACTTATTTTTATAATTAAATTAAAATTTCATCATTATTTTTTATAATTAAATTCCTAAATCTGATTTCAATTTTTGTAAATATAAATTTGCAAAATTCAAAATACTAAGGACACAAATCCTTGCAAAAAAATAATTATTTACATAAAATGTTGATAGTTAAAGGTTGCAAACTGGGCTTGGCCAGGAGGGCCTGCCCGCCCCGCCTGCCAACAAGTTTTTATAATTAAATTAAAATTTCGCTATTTATCTTTTATAATTAAACTTCTAAATCTGATTTCAATTTTTGTAAATACAAATTTGTAAAAATTAAAATACTAACCACACAAATCCTTGCAAAAAAATAATTATTTCTTATTATTTAATAAATCTAATTGTAATAAATGAAAGTTCATCTTTGAGATAAAATATAAAAACCTAGACGCAACTATAAGAGCTTTTTTTTGTTGATAAATATAAAAATCTATTACATGCTAATAGTTAGATGTGGCAAACTGGGTTCGGCCCGGAGGGCCGGCCCACCAACATATTTTTATAATTAAATTAAAATTTTATCCTTCCTTTTTTTAGAATTAAATTCAGAAATCTGATTTTAATTTTTATAAATACAAATTTGTAAAACTTTAAATACTACCGACACAAATCCTTGTAAAAAAATAATTATTTCTTATTATTTTAAAAATCTAATTGTAATAAATGAAAGTTCATCTCTGAGATAAAATATAAAAACCTAGATGCAACTATAAGAGTTTTTGGTGTGGATAAATATAAAAATCTATTACATGCTAATAGTTAGAGGTTCGGGCCTAGCCCTCCAACATATTTTTATAATTAAATTAAAATTTCATCCTTCTTTTTTTATATTTAAATTCATAAATCTGATTTTAATTTTTGTAAATATAAATTTGTAAAATTCAAAATACTAACGACACAAATCCTTGAAAAAAAAAATTATTTATTATTATTTATTAAATGTGATGTAATAAATGAAAGTTCATATTTGAGATAAAATATAAAAATCTAAATGCGACTATAAGAAACTTTTTGTGTGGATAAATATAAAAACTTATTGCATGCTGATAGTTAGAGGTGGCAAAATAGGCCTCGGCTCGAAGGGCCGACCCACCAACATATTTTTATAATTAAATTAAATTTTCATCTTTCTTCTTTTATAATTAAACTAGTGTATTACCTGTGCCGATGCACGGGGGAAAAAATCGATTTGTTTGTCTGGTAAAAGTTTCCCTAAATTTAAAATAAATATTATGAATAATTTTTTTTGTTAAAACATAAGAGCATGATGTAGGAATAATGTAAAAAAGATATATCTTTATTCAGTCTCAAATTAAATAACGATGTTGAGATGCACTATAAAACATATTCACATATGGAGGTAACAAAATATGTATTATTTGGAAAAAAAAATGTAAATTTTTGAATTACACTAAATAAAAATCCCAACTTTAAATTTTAAAAATAAGAACCAAAAGTTTGAATCAAATTGAAACTTTTTTTAGATTTTAATTGTAGGTTGGGATGTTTTGAGTAGTACGAATTTTTTTTTTTTTTTTGGAAAACAAAAGTAAATTTTTGAATTCCACTGAATCAGGTTAATAAAAATTCAGATTTCGATGCCATAGATCAACAGATTAGGATTTAATTGCAAAAAACAGCGTTGATGAATATATCAATAAACATCACATAACATTATCATTGGTTGAACTCGACATAGCAAAACATCACAAAACGATTAGAATATTTAATAAATGTCAGTTAAAAAAAACAATTTCAACATTTAAAAATGTAACTCCAACAAAAAAACGTCACTTCAACATTTTGTTTTAATAAACATACGGTCTCCAAGACAAAAAATAACACTCTTCAGTCACAGTAGCCCAATCTACGGGGTATTCTCATCTGCTTCTGCATCAAATCTATTTAAAAAAAGAAAGAAAAAAAATTCAATTATCAGTATTTTCATTATGCGTAAGCAAATGACATGGTTTGCAAATTATATTACGAAAAGAAAAAATATATATATACCACTGAAATAAAAATACAAATATAAATTAAAAAATATGTAACTCTTTTTCAAGCTTCATTTTCTTCGATGTCCGAACAGCTGCAAAATTAAATTCTTCAGCAATGGAATCATGAGAATTGATCACAGGTGTCACCATCGTCAGAGAGATATCACCAACGTCAGCGCTATCACAGGTCTGACTCTCAACATCCTATTTTTTTTATATAAAAAAAGGTACGTCAAGTACTTATGTTTTTTTTTCATAACATGAATCTAAATCTAAATAATGGGTTACCGCAACCTTTTCTGGTTCTGACGATACAATTTCATTTTTGCGTGCATTATCGAAATTTGCTCCATCCTGTGATATACAACAACCAACAACAGTCAACACAATTAATGAGAAAAATGGATATCCAACATAAATATATAAGCAGCATACATTTGGATCGATAAGAGACTTAATGAACGCTGAGATTATGTCTTCGCTGATACAAATTTTAGAAACTTGATATTTGGGCTCACTGTATGAGTTCAAATTCTTTTGCTTCACATTTATCTTGAACAACATTGACTTCTCATTCAGAACATTTAACTCTTCTGGAAATTGATCTAAATCCGCACCTTTAAAAAAAAAAAAGGAAAAAGGAAAAATAATTAAACAGTAAAAAAAAATAACAACTACAGCGCAAACAGAGTGCACACAACGACAAAATATACATGTTCACTATTTCACAGCAATGATAATACAAACTCTCTTGAAATGTAGCTCGCGCAATTCACCAGCACTCATTCCCAACAAAGACACACAGTTGCGATCAAACAGAAGAAATGATGTGAAATCTGTGTTATCCACAACTCTGACCTGAACACTAAATCTGGAGTTTTGCAAACTTGTATATCAACAACAAATATTAAGGATACAGATTAAAGACAGATTATAAACCAAGAACAATATATTATCTTGGATAATAATCTTCCCAATATTTTTGGCAGTTCTTACAGTACAACTTCTCAAAATCCTCACAAACAGAAAATAGACATTTTTTTGCAAGACTTGTACCACAAGTTGTACTTGCTCTCAATAGATTTCATAGTCTCATACGTGATGCACGTCGTAACCTTAAATATAGCCATCGCAGGTAAACAAGAAACATCATCCATACAGACTTGATATAATTGAAGAAAAGAAAAAAAATAGAAATTCGATATTTACCTCACCACAAAGCTTCACATCACTGATAGACTTCTTTTCAGTCTCCTTAAGAGAATCATTTTCGAAAGAATAGGAGGACTGAGTAGACAACTGAGTCATCCTCAAACTACTTTCCACACCATCAGCCGAAAGACAATAAAACAAAAATTCATAACACCATAAATGCAAAAATTCATAACACCATAAATGAATAACCGAATAAATTGTCACATGAGTTCAAGAACAACAAACACACCATTTTTTGAACGCAACGATCTCTGGCACCTTCGAATCCAGGACAATCCTTGTTGTATATTTTGTATTTGTTATCCCGACCTTACCTATCGAGTTGAAAATATCAGATAAAAACCGAATACAAAAGCCAAAATTAAAATAACGCTCATAAAAACCGATTAAAATAACGTTTCATTTGGAAAAAAACATACCCCTAAAATATTTTATCTTTCCCAGTTGGACTATCACAACATTATGAGGAGTGTCGCAGTTTGTCAAAAAAGATTGCACCTCATCCACATAATGCTCCCACAAAGTGCACTCCAGCTTGTGACCCCTACACATGAGTTGCAACAAGAACAACGTTAATACACGAAAAATATAAGCTAACAGAGCTTGGCAAAATTATTTTATTTAACTCAAAAATTTTAATACTTCAGGTTGTCAAGCTCCAACACAACCATTTTCGTCTTCCTACCAGAAATCACATGATCACAAACTTCCCTGATGCGATTACGGCAAGTATACCGATCATTCAAGTAATAAAGTAGTGAAATAAGAATATCGTCCCACGAGGATTAATGCGCCAAGTACTATTATAATTATTCCCTTTAATTTGGAAAACTCGAATTGATTGTTGAGAATAATTTTTGAATTTAAATTGAAACTAAAATTAATTGCAGTAAATAACAAGAATATCAAGAACGCAATAATTGAGAATTTAGAATATCAGAAACAAAAGCTGCAGTTAGGAATTATTTCGCCTCAGATCCTCCTAGAGTAATTTAAATTGATTTCAATAATAATTTACCTCAGATATTTCAGACAATTCATCTTCTAAAAATTATTTGGTTAAATCCTAATGTCTTAGTGACTTTAATCCTTTACTCTAATTAGAATCCTAATGTCTTAGTTAGTTCCTCATAGAATAAGCATTAAACGCGATGAATTATGAAGTCTACAACTCAAGCAAGCCGGCTTTTTGACCCTTTTGCCCCTCATTAATTAATTAATAACCAATTTGCCCCTGATCAAGAACTATCCACCAACCTGCCCCCTTTTAGTCGACTACCTTGCTGTTTTAGTCGAGCAAATGGTCAATCTTCAGAAAGTGGACTTCCGCAAATTTAGTCGACTAAAAAATCATCTTAATCGACTACATTTTTGGGATATTTAGTCGACTAAGTATCGATATTTAGTCGACTAAATGTCGACTGAAACCCTATATTTTCCATGTTTTCGGTCTCATTTCGATTGTTGTTGTTGTGTAAACCTAAATAGCTCCCTTTGTTCATGTGTAATCCTCTCAATCCGATTGTATTTCATCCCACCATCTCTACAGACCTAATATTGTGAAATCATTGTCATTGCCCAATTCCAAACCCCAAAATCCGAACCCAAACCCCCAATTTCAGAACCCAAGTCCCAATTTTGTGAGGAAGATGAGCACAAGTCCAAACATGTATGTGACAATGATCTACTATGATGGAAAGCATTATGAAGGCCCCAATGGTGTTCAATTTGAAGGAAAAACGAAAATGTTGAAAATCAAACGGGGCACTACATACAATGAGTTAAAGGAGAGAATTCAGCAAAAATTGGGTTTTCAAGGCAGCCAATGCGTTCAACGGATGATTGCCAGGGTAGAGACAACAGTTGGTAAGGATGCTATTTATTACATTGGTAACGATATATGTGATGATGAAGATGTCGAATGTGTCATAGATGCAATTGTTGACCGAAAATTTCAAAATTTTATTGAGATATATGTTGAATTAGATTGTGGTCAATCTTCATCTGCACCCATGCATACAAGAAGTGAACCGTATTTTGGTCATGAAGAAAGAGTAGTCGATTTATCTGCACCTGCACATGTCATAAGTCAGATAACACTGCGGGAAATAGATGAGGATGAACAGGATGCCGATATGGACAGCGATGAGGACGGTGAACCTGAGAGTGTTATTCCACTAGGTGACACGTCAGATACTGACGTAGAGGGTGATTTCGACGCTGACACAAGCTCACCATCCCCGGGTTCGCAGGTTACGAGACCACTTCGTGTTGACCCTGTTAGCAGTGGTAAGATTTGTTTTTTAAAGATTTAATTTAGCAATTATTTTTTTTGTTATGAATGGTATTGACGGTGGCATTATAATGCATCCGTAGGTTCTGAGGTCGAGCCATTTTGGAATGAAAGCTCACATTATACCTTCATTAATTGGGCCCACCCTAATGATGAGACATAGATATTGTATGGTGACGATGATGATCACGGTGGCTGGCAATTAGGGGATCCTTTATATTTGTATCAGGAGTTTCGTAGCAAATCTGAAATGCAACATGCAGTCAAATTATATTGTATGAAGGCTCACCGTACTGCCGTTGTGGCAAAAAGTGATGACCATAGATTTGTGATGAAGTGTCGACACCATAATGATGGATGTCCCTGGTATGTGAGGGCATTGTTGCCGAAGAATGGAAATACTTGGGTGGTTAGTAAATGGGTTAAAGAACACACCTGCCTAAACCAAGGTCTTACCCGGGATCATAGACAGTTGGATTCTGATGTGATATGTGCAACCATTATCAGTATGTATTATTCGATATATCTAACTTCCTAAGGTATGTTAACGTTAATCAGTTTGTATTCTGACTGTTGGCCGGTGTTTTTTTTTATATAGGTATGTTAAAAAGAAGATCCATCATTGAAGCCAGTTCTTATTCAAGAGAGGGTACAACGTTTGTATGGATACAACATATCTTACAGGAAAGCTTGGAAGGCTAAAATGAAAGCCATTGTCAAGTTATTTGGCGACTGGGATAAATCGTATGCATTCTTGCCTGGTTGGCTGACATACATGACGCAGGTTAATGTGGGTTCTGTGTTCAAGATTGATACAGACCAATGTGTTGATGAACGTCGAGTGTATACGGATAAGGCTGTCTTTCACCGAGTATTTTGGACTTTTCACCAGTGCATTGAGGCCTTCAAATATTGTAAACCCATAATCCAAATTGATGGCACGCATTTGTACGGTAAATACAAAGGAACTCTTTTGATTGCAACTTCACAAGATGGAGATGGTTACATTCTCCCTATTGCATTTGCTATTGTTCCTCCTGGTGAGAGATTGGATGATTGGTCGTGGTTTCTTAGCCTCATGCGTTTTCACGTCACGCATAAGCATGGCATTTGTCTAATATCCGATCGTCATCCCAGCATCATCAAGGCTGTAAGAGATCATGCCGGTTGGCAGCCACCATTTGCGTATCATGTGTTTTGTCTACGCCACATCGGAAGCAACTTTAACACTAAGTTCAGAGATGTGGAATTAAAGAAAACCCTGATGAAGCTAGGTACAATCTTCTTTTTAATATGTACAAATTGTATATAATTCATCCCGGGTGCACGTAATTTCACATGACGACTAACTTATCTGAGTGTGTGAATAAGGTCCTGAGGGGTGCACGTAATTTGCCTATAACAGCATTGGTGAAGATGACTCAAAGTAGACTTGTTGAGTATTTCGTCAAGAGACGTGAAAAGATCCAAAAGGCAAAGGCAAAGGGTTGGAGAATTGCAAAAAAAGTTGAGGATATCATCCAAAAAAATGATCAATTAACAGTGAGCCTCCGTGTGCGGGTTTTTGATAGGGACCTGCAGCTATTTGAAGTTGAGGATGCCTACAATCAATCAACTCATGATGCAGGTGACATAATGAGGGTGGACTTGCTCAATCGCAAATGTCAATGTGGACGGTTCACATCTAGAAGATTCCCTTGCAGTCATGTCTTATCGGTGTGCAAGGTAGAAAAGTTGAACCACTATGATTATGTTGATCCTGTGTTCTCAATTGCACAAATTGATAAGGTATATGCTGCTCATTGGTATCCAATGGGCAATGAGTTGTTGATTCCACAAATTGATGGCCCAACCATTATCCCAAATGCATCTTTGGTACGTGCACAAGGAAGACCCAAATCGTCAAGGATACAGAATGAGATGGATTGGGTTGAGTCTCAACCGACAAGCAGTCAGAGTAGATGTAGCATGTGTAAGCAAATTGGTCACAACAAACGTACATGTCCTATGAGGATTCCCAATACAAGATGAATTGCGGAGGAAGCAGGGGAAGGGCTTAATGTTTTGATGGTTTAACATTATAGGCATTTATGGTTTTATATGCTTGTATTTGATGTCATGATGTTTGTATTTGAATGTAATGACGGTGCTATGTTTGTATTTGATCTCATGATGTTTGTATTTGAATGTAATGACGGTGCTATGTTTGTATTTGATGTCATGATGTTTGTATTTGAATGTAATGACGGTGCTATGTTTGTATTTGATGTCATGATATTTGTATTTGACTCATCTTAGTTTTTTGACTCGGAAATTATGCTCCCTAAGTCACACTCCCTTAGTGGATCAGTGTAGAGTGGAAACCTAGGGCAAAAAACATGTGTAATTCGGATTTGGGGTCCTAAACCAACAATTTAGTTGACTAATCGACTAAACCAGTACAGGTTAATCGACTAAATTGTTGGTTTAGGACCCCAAATCCGAATTACACATGTTTTTTGCCCTAGGTTTCCACTCTACACTGATCCACTAAGGGAGTGTGACTTAGGGAGCATAATTTCCGAGTCAAAAAACCCATGTGGACATTAAATTCCTAAAACCAAGTCGTATGTTGTCATAACGTTTGTTTACGGTTAACAATACAAGATGTAGCCTTTTTGAACACATGTACTGATTTGCTGTGATGTGTTATGGACGAATGTGACCTGTTCAATATTGTTTTGTGCCGTGATGATCAAATTGCTAAAAAGGTTCCATTCATAAGTTATACAATATTGAAATGGAATTAAATTCATTACACAACATAACATAGATCCAAAAAACATAACAATTCTGCATTCATTAAAAAAAGTTACATTACATCAACGACTTAAAGGAAATACATGAACAAAACACAATAACATGATGTACACCCTAAATCTAGTCGTCATCCCCGTCTGTGTCCGTCTCCGAGTCGTCCTCATCTGACACATGACCCCCATCCCTTGCTGCCTCAGCTACCTGACCACCTCTTGCAAGCTCCAGACGAGCAAGCCTGTCTTCCACACCCTTAAACCTTCCCTGTATGTGTCTAAACCTTTCATTCCCTTTCTTTCTCCATTTTTTATGTGCCAGCGCCATCTTTCCTATCTTCTTTGTCATTGCATTTATGCCCTTCATGACATCACGCAGTGAAAATCCACCTTCAGGTTCAGCTATCTCCTCAACCTCAGCCACATCCTCCTCCTCCTCCTCCTCCTCCTCCACATCTGGCTCAACAATATGGTCATCTGGGGCAACATAAGGAACCTCAACCTGGGGCATACCACTAAACTCCCACACACCCGATCTCGTGTTCTTAGTAATCTTGCACTGCTCCAATAGACGCTTTCCGAACTTGCAATTATAGCCCGTGGTCTTCTTCAACAGCTCAGTCTCCATGGGAACACCAAAGTGAACCAATATCCTCTGTACCAGACAGGCGTATGGAAGATGACCCTTATGTTTGGCCTTAAACATAAACCAACAGATATAGTGCCTCCAGTTCACCATCTGGGCATGTCGGATAGCCCACATAATGGGAATGTCATGTTCCAACACCCTGGAATGATTAAAAGATCGCGGAAACAGAACGTGGGTGAGGACATAGTGTAGTATACGGGACTCCACAGAAAGCAACCCCACCGTATAGTGCAAGTGTTCCCCACGGACTCTTCTCTGCTCCTGCACGGCATCCTCTCGTACATATCCTGGAAGTACTACACCACTATCAGCGTCATACACCACAGTCTGAGAAGAGTCAAAATCATAGCCGAGTATCTCCAACCATGCAGGTGCCGTCATGATGATCTCTATTCCACAGACCCTCGACCTCAGCTCGCCCTGTACGTAGCTGAGGTTATGGTAGAAGGCCCGCACCATAAGCTCTGAATACGGACATAGGGTCTCGGCCAACACCCTCAGATGTGCCGCCTCCAACACCCCCACAATTTCAAATCCCTCCTTATCAAAAAAGGTTGTATCCAAAGATTTTGGAGCACATAACGGCCGGTTCAAATGGTCACGTACGAATGAAGCGTGGACGGCAGGGTCGTCCTCAAACAGATACCCATACGGGAGGTCAACAGTATCAGGCTCTTCGTCTTGTCGCCTTGACGAAGAAGGCCGCTCTTGCCTATGCTTGGTGCGTCTCTCAAGTGACTCATTGCCCTCATCGCTTGGTCTTCTGCGGCTCGTCATTTGTTTACGGTACCTACAATGAAACATGTCAGCATTTAACTATATGAAACATGTCATGATG